>NC_053444.1:28884731-28909782 GCF_007990345.1 Gossypium hirsutum
CTTTCTCGTTGAGGAACAAAGCTAAAGAGTGGTTAATTCTTCACCACGAGGTTCTATCACCACATGGGCTCAAATGAGTGAGACGTTCCTTCTAAAGTACTTCCACTAGCTAAGACAGCCAAGTTGAGGAATGATATCTCTTCTTTCATGCAAATTGATTTAGAAACATTATATGATACATGGAAGAGGTATAAGGACTTATTGAGATGGTGCCCTCACCATGGGTTACGTCTATATCTACAGGTTCAAACCTTCTACAACGGTTTGAATCCCTTACCATGTTTACCCTTCGTTCCCAGCACAGAGAAGGAGCAAGTTAATTATATGGGTAATAATTATAGGCCTCGAAATAACCCTTATAGTAACCACTATAATGCAGGTTTGAGGAACCATCCTAATTTCTCCTAGGGTGGTCAAGGAAATTAAAGAGCACAACCTCCTCTAGGCTTCCAACAACAACCTTACCAGCAAGATAAAAAGTCAAACCTTAAGGAGATGTAGACGAAGTTTATCTCGGTGTCCGAAACACGTTTTCAAAACACTGAGGGAGCATTGAAAAATCAACAAGCATCGATTCAAGTGCTTGAGAACCAAATAGGTCAGCTTGCTAAGTTAATTTCAAAACAACCACAAGGTAGTTTGCCTAGCAATACCGAAACTAACCCAAGGGAGCAGCTTAATGCAATTACCATTTGAGATGGAGAAGGGTTATCGAATCCGAACAAGAACCAAGGTAAGAAATTATGGTAAATAACGATAAGGTTGAGGTATGCCAGAAAGAAAAAAGTCGATTGCTACAGAATATAAACCTTGAGTGCCATATCCTAACGCGACAAAGAGATACTATACGAACGAACAATTTGGTAAATTTCATAAACTTCTGAAAAAATTACATATTAACTTACCGTTTGTTAAAGCTCTTTCACAGATGCCCAATTCTGTTAAATTTTTAAAGGAGCTTTTGGCAAAGAAAAGAAAGTTAGATGGTTGATCGACTGTAGAGTTAAATGCAATTTACTTAGCCATATTGCAAAATAAACTACCGAACAAATTGAAAGATCTAGGAAGTTTTACATTCCTTGTTTAATTGGTAGTTTAAATATTGATAATACTTTGCTGATTTAGGGGCTAATATTAATGTCACGCCCTATAAAATGTTTAAGAAATTAGGTCTTCGGATAGAACCATTAGATTTCCTAGGTGTATTATTGAAGATGTACTTGTAAAAATCGATAAATTCATATTCTCAGATGATTTTGTTGTTTTAGACATGGATGAGGATAGTGACATACCTTTAATTTTAGGACGAGCCTTCTTAGAAACTGTGAGAATTATAATTGATGTTGGTACGGGTGAGTTAGTACTTCGTTAGGCTAAATTGAAAATATGCCCCGTGGTCGTGCTCCATAGAAAATATGCATTGGTTGTACGACGACTCTGGTGCTCTCCCTCCTACCAGTCAATGTGTGAGCCAAGTTGGTATGAATATAGTGTAAGGCCAGAGCAAGAGAAGTCGCCTTCGAATGACTCAGGTCATAAGGTGTTGTACTCAGCATGAGGTCTACCCAACAAAGTGGTGGTGAGTAGTGGATGTCCCAGTATAATCAGAGAAAGCTGTCAGCACTCATGAACTTTATAGTGTATAGTCCAATACAGCTTTGAACTCTGGGACACTCTTATGTCGTGCCGTACCACCGAGTCTGAAAGTGATGGTGCTCGGCTCGTCATGGGTCATCATCACTTGTTGTAAGAGAAATGTCGAATAGAACCCGAAGTCAGCTCCATGTATGTGGGCTCGATGATAGATAAAAACTGATCCTAAGGAGTTGTGGCAAGGATGGCGTGCATGCTATCTACTAACTAGACCTACTCCAAAGCGGCCCAATCAATACATCAGCCTAAGCCGAGTGGCCTTAGTTAAATAAGCTAATATAAGTCCTCTTGGGGACCTTGTGAAACCGTAAGATTGGATGGCAGACATCGATTGAAGCGCCCAAGGAGGAGGTTACGTTTAGAGTCTTCTGCTTTTTCGAAGCAAGAACAACGACTTTAGATTTACTGCGTGTGTTCGTCATAATGTGCCTAAAAATAAGACAACCAAATATTAAAACCAAAGAAGCAAATAGACGAACCAATTATATAATAGGGGCAATCCATTAACTCATGAAATAAAAATCGAATTCAACATCCACAACTTGCGAATAAATAAATCGACATGAAATATAAATAAAAAAAAAATAAAAAAACAATACCAAAATAAATAAAATTAATAGTAAAAGAATCAATAAAGATAGCCCTAAAAATAACCCTAAGATTGGAATAACAATAACAATGAAAATATTAAGTAAAAAATAAGAAAATGATAAATAAAATACTAACTAGAAAGAATATGAGAAATAAGTAGCATTCCACTAAAACTAAAAAATAATAATACTGAAAGTGATCATATATAATGAATAAATAAAGAAAGGAATAAAGGAATTATTAACAAAACTAACAAATTTCATAACAATAAATGATAATGAAAACATAATAATAACACTAAACTACAAAAATAAAATAAAATAAATACACACAATAAAATGAAATAATAATAGTAATAGAAATAATGATACTAAAAAGAAAAAAGAAAAATAAGAAGATATATATAAAAATAAATAATAAAATAATAATAAAAAATGAAAAGGGCAAGGGTGTACGACACCGATCGACAGTGGGGGGCTCTGATGATGGCTTGACTAGCGGCAATGGGGAAAGAGCCGAGTGTGGTCGATGGGAAAAGGGGCAGGAGGGCTAGGGGATGGTTTGCTTGAATAGGTGAGGGGGAAGGAAGAAAAAGGGAAGAAGGAGGGTTGGAGGGCGTCTTTGGTGAGGGGCTTGACGAGGCTTGGGGTGGGGTTGTAGCTAGGGGAAGGCCGAGGAAGAGGGAGAGGCTAGGGTGTGGGGAAGGGAAAGAAGTCGTGAGTGAGAGGGAGGGTAGTCGTGTGGTGGGGGTGAGGGGACGGTTGTGCATGGCTCGAAGGTGAGAGTGAGGGAAGCAGATCTATGGCGGGGGATGGTGAGCGGCGGCTAGGGTTTCTTTTTGGGGTAGGAAGAAGACAAAAACACAAGGAAAGGGGGCTAAGGTTTAATGGGTGAAGCGGTCGTGTAAGGGCCCATGTTGGGCCACACAACCGTGTGGATCCTTCTCAGCCCGTGTATACTTAAAAATGCAAACCCTGTCTTCACACAGCCTCGAAATGCCTGTTTTGTGTTGTGATCGTGTGTAAGGATGTGTCAGGCCATGTGTGATTTTCTTCGCTTCTCCCATGCCCGTGTACGGGTTGTGTGAGGCACACGGTCTCACACACGCCCGTGACCCAACCATGTCTCTTGCCCTTGTAACTCTCTGACTTGAATTAAAATTGAAAAAGTTAGCTCCAAAATTCACAAGGCCTAGGACATGCCCATGTGTCACACGACCGTGCCTCCAGGCCGTGGACCATTTTAGGCCATGTAACCTTTGAATGTTTTGAAAAATTAAGTCCCAAGACTCACACGGCCAAGGACACATCCGTGTATCCAGGCCGTGTGGGTCACATGGCCATGTTGCCAGGCTGTGTAACACATTGTCAAATGCCCCATTGTGAACACGGCCTGGGACACACCCGTGTGTCTAAGGCATGTAGAAGTTTTTTTTAATTTAAAATTTAATTTAATTAATTTGAAAATAACATGAAATAAAGTTAAAAGAATTAGCCGAATGTTAGACACTCGGGTTGCCTCTAGAGAAGAGCTTATTTAGAGTGCAAGCTCAAGTTACCTTGTGCGCACGGTTATGGTGGCTCCCGAAGCCGAGGCTTCTCTTTCTCATTATCAAAATTAATACCAAGATAAGGTTTAAGTCGAGTATTATTTACCTTAAAAGTGTCAAATTCAGAATGAGTTACCTCGACTGTAGTGTAGGGAAAGATATTTAGTACCGTATATGGGTTTGATCTATTTGCATCAAGCTTCGAAGAGGAAATTCATGGATCCATTTTGTCTAGTAGTACTTTGTCTCCAACGTTAAATTTGTTCATCCATCCACATGATCATCATGACATTGCTTTGGCTCTTCATCGACTGTATCTAATCATAAATACGACAAAGGCAAGCACACCTATCGAACAATAGTATAGCTACAGTGAGTAAAGATATTGTATCCACGAGGACTAAAAGTATTAGTAATTATTGTTTCTTATTATTTAGCTGACAAATTGGAGTGATGTGTTTTAGTCTAAAATTACTAAACTAAATTAACTAAGAATGCAATAGAGAATGGATTAAGGAAATAATCGAATATTAACCAATGAAAGAGACAATACCCAGGAAAGAATCCACCTAGACTTCACCTATTATTATGAATCTGAATTAAATGATTTATTCACTTGTGTCTTGATCCAGAGAAATCCCTAAATTATGTTAATATATCTTTCGAGAGTAAGAACAATTGACTCTAGGTTGATTAATAGAAATCTCTTTACAATTGACTCTAGGTTGATTAATTGAAATCTCTTTTTAATTAAACCCTTATCGTCACATTAACTCGATCTGTGGTTCCCCTATTAGATTTGACTCTAATCTGGTAGATTTATGTCGTCCTATTTCTAGGATTGCATGCAACTCCAATCAATTATGCTAGATCTACTCTTAAATAGGGACTTTCCTCCACTGAATTAAGCACATTAAACATGAATTTTATCCTGGAAATATAAAACAAGAAATAAGCATAAATAATTGAGAACAAGAATCAAGTATTTATCGCATAAAAACATAAATTAAACAAAAGGATTCATCATAGGTTTCATCCTCCCTAGGTATATAGGGAATTAGTTCATGATCCTGAATAGAAACTTAAAGTCAGAAAACTGCAAGAAACAAAGAAACTCATGAAAACTTCGAAAGTAATTAAAAGGAAATCTTCGATCTTGATGGATATCTTCTTCTAAGTTAATTTCGATAGTGTTTTTTCGAGTGCTTTCTTCGATCTTCTCTGATGGCTCCCTTATGTCTTCTTCTAATTGGTATTTATCGACTTTAGAATGCTCAAAAAGCCTAAAAATTGTGTTTTTCCATGTATTTTGGAAGCAGGGTGCGAAATCAACAAGGGCTGGTAGATGGGCGTGTGTCCAGCCCGTGTGGCATACATGGGCGTGTGCCCAGGCTGTGTGGTTCCTGAAACAACTTTATTTGTCTGATTTTTGCTCATTTTTCGCTCCTTTCGCTCCCAAATGCTCATAAGTACAGAAACATGAATTTAAAGGGTTAGGAGCATTAAATTCACTAACTTGCATAATTAACCATCCAAAAAAGTATTTAGAATGGGATTAAGATATGTTACTTATATAGCTTATCAAACATTGATTACAAGTTAAAGAATTGAAAGTGGATGTTGATTAAGTAGCACATATTTGGAGGGACTTGATAGAAAAAGAGTTTAAATTATTGGATTTAAACTGAAATTAACCAATATATAAAAAAACTTTGTAGTTCTTATCCAAATACAAACATATTATTATGGTTAATAAGCATCTAAAAAATCTAAATGAATTCTCAATACCATTTGTGTAGAAATCTGAGTCAAAATATTGTGTATTAGCCTCAGGGTGTTCATCGTCCCAAGTGTGATCTGAGACAACATCTATTGTGTAACTTCTATTTTGAATTTATTTTTCAGAAACACTTGTCAAATATTTTTTAAGGTTAATTACAAAAAAAAAACGAAGTAAAATTACTAGTTTAGTTATTGCTTATAGATTTATACTCATTTTAGATTTTCATTTCATTTGAAATTTTTAGTGTTTTCGAGTTTTATTATGTGTAAATCATGTATTTTTAATTCAAAATTTATTTTGATTTAAGATTTTCATTTTGTGACCCTATTCAAAATTTTTCTTATTTAAGTCTGGATATATTTTAATTATCAATTTTATTATATTTGTAATAATTAATTTTGATAATAATTATTTAAATATATATTATTTATACTCGTAATTTTAATCTTATTTATAATTTTATTTGTATCTAAAAAAGTATAATTTACAATTTTTAGAAGTGATTAAAAGCATTTTGTTAAAATATTAAATATTGCTCATGTAATTCTCTTTCTTTTGCTCTATTGTGTTGCAGTACTATAAGTACTCTGTGTGTCACTATGATATGGACTTGTTGTTTGTGGTTCATTTACTTGTATTATCGATGGGTGAGAAAGACCTACACTCTGTGAAGTTGGGTCCATGTAATTCCAGTTGCATCAAGTATTCCCTTGTAAATCTGTTGAGGCTTTCTAGGTATGATGTTGTTGTTTGTGTATCGAGCTTGTAGCACCCAAACCCGGCCTAGACGTTATGGCTAAATCTAGAGTGGTTACGATAAAAGGTTTGAAATCTAGTTTCCGTTTATTTAAAAACAGTGTGAATCTTTGTTACTTGAACGCCCATTTTATTTGAAAACATGTTTGACATAATTATTCAATTAAAAACTTTGTTTATTTACATTCTCTATATGAACCGAATACTTTGCAGCGGAAATTCTTTAAAACCTTATGCTTAGGAAAATCAAGTGTGTTTTCTCGAAAACCGTTGTTTGTAGGAAAGTAGTCATCTTATCAAACGTTATGCTAAAAGTAAATCACAATATAAATCCAAACCAGAAATAATCCCAAAAGTCCAGAGAGTCTAAAATTTACAAAACTCTCAAACCAAATTTTTAAATGAGTTCAATTTAAGAAAATTAGTTTACAATGGAATGGATATAACGAGCTCCCGTTGCACCGACCTGCCTAAGTCTGAGGGTTACCTGAAATTATTAGACAAATAGATAGTGAGTTTTTATAACAGAATGTGTAACTCATAAGAAATAGAATTTTAGATTTAATTACGTGGCTGAAAAGATACAGACATATATCTTATGCAGAATCAGAATCATATGCAAATTTTACAATCCTACCCCTATCCAATACACACTATCTCCGACCATCCCTACACACCATGTGGGGTCTTAAGACCCATCCAACCCTACACACTTGGTGTCGATATAAGACTTTTCAAAATAATTGCAGCAGTGCTGCCAGTATAATGACGAGATATCGCCTCACACAGAACACTTCCACCACATAAAATATGTCCCACCCCATAATCAATATAAATAGAAATAACAGATGCCCGAATTTACATATCATACATACTTGTATAACAAATGTAGAACATGCTTATACATAATAGATCATACATATTAAATGTTATTTATGGTAAATTTCATACTAACAGATTTACAGAATTCATGCTGTATAGCTTATATAACCACATACCGACCCTAAGAAGGCCCATAGTCAATAAGGATGACATGAACGACCCTAGGAAAAAATTTGAGTTTTGGGCCTACATGGCCCAAATTGCCTTGCCTATGTGGCCCACACGCTTGTGTGGTATACAAGGCCCAAAATGGCCTACACCGTGTGTCACACACGGCTTAGCACACGACCTGTCACACGGCTTTGTGTTGAACATGGCCTGGCACACGACCGCGTGGCGTCAACAGACTCGAATTTTGACTTTCACCGTTCGCTGTTTTTCAGGTTTCTCATTACATACATGGTCTAGATTCAATATGAACACCCCGATGAGTCAACTAGTACCTAAAAACATAAAAAACTTAACAAATTATTCCTTATGAGCACTCCAATTTACGAAACTATAGTCCGTCGACTTCTCAAAGAATCAAAACTTCAACAACCATAATTATCCCAAATCGACAGAATCACTTACCCTCGAACGAACAACACTTCCCTACTAGAATTAATTTGCCGGAGGAGCATTAAACTCACAATTCCACCTAAATCAACAGATTCACAACCGTTAATTTCCTGTTACAAAAACCATTACCACAACTTTGTCTCTCCAAAAATCCCTAAACCAAACAAACACACATAAACCCTACTTACCAAACTGTAAGAAGAACCAAAAAATTCAAGCCACAGTGATTCAATCGAGCAAAAAGATGTCAGAATTGAAGAAAGCAAAATTGGGCAGGGACCCAAAAAATAACGTTAGAAGAAAATTTGCAGAGAAACAAAAATGTGGGGGAAAGAGGGAATTTTGGAAACAAATTAAAATTAAAATTAAATTCAAGATAATACTCTCAACTCCCCACTACCCTTACTAACAACCAAATCCCACAAAATCTAACCCACTAACCCTTATCCAACTACAACAAAATTTAAATTCCACCAAACCTCTACTACACAAATGGCACACACACACAGAAGCAAAAATTATTACCATTCACCCACGAGGGGATTCAAGCACAAGATCTCAGGGCAAGCTAACACCTTACCAATTAAACTAGCAGATTCATTTTGACATGAGTTGATTGAAATATTATTTAGGCCTAACAAAAAAGGACAAGGCTAGGAACAAAAATAATTGAATTTTCCAAAATCATATTTGAACCCATGACCTCAAACTCACACCCATTTCACTTAACCACTGAAACGAGTGCTCATTTACGGTAGAATTCATAAGAACAAATTTGACCTCAAAATTTACTTGATTTGAATAGATGTAGATATTGTTTGACGAAACCAATCCTCAGGTTCCCACATGGCTTCCTCAATGCCATGATTCTGCCACAGAACTTTCACTAATGGAATAGATTTCCTTCTTAAGACCTTCACATTTCTATTTAGAGTCTGAACTGGCTCCTCCTCAAACGTCAAATCTGGTCTAACCTTAATCTCTTTTACATGAACAATATGAGATGGGTTTGACTAATATCGCCTCAGCATAAAGACGTGAAACACATCATGGATACGGTCTAACTCTAAGGTAACTCTAAGTTATAATCAACTGGTCCACATGTTTTAGAATCCGATACGACCCAATGAACCTAGGGCTCAACTTGCCCTTACGTCCAAACCGTAGAACTTTCTTTCAAGGAGACACCTTTAAAACACGTAATTACCCGTGGAGTTCTCAATGTCCATTCTTTTTAGATCTGCATAAGACTTCTGTCTATCAAAAGCTACCTAGAAGATCTTGATCAGTTTAATTTATCTCAGAGTCAGAACCACACAGGAGCTAAACCATGCTACCAATCAGTCTACACATGGTACAACTTAACCATCAGGCCTGTCAGTACCTCTGAACTAGACTGAAGTTGTTATTGTAGGCAACTTAGCAACAGTAGAATCCTCCCACTATTCAAAATTGATACACAAATCCGGCATTCCATAGTTCTTGTCATATTCAGTGACCGTCGCCGGAATAGGTAGGGATTCCGGCTTGTAACTCATGTCAGCGTAAATATTTTGAACTTTTTCTTGAAAGTCTTCATTTATAAGTCTAAGCACGGCGGGATAATTATTCTCTCATTCAAAAGATGCCATTTTCGCATGGCCTATATACATTAACCAAATATTCTTCGCCACTAGTCTATTTTATACATGCATAAATAATCCAAAATACAGTACCAAACAGTGGATAGTGATAGTGTGACTAGTTGCTGACGTCCCGAGCCTGTAGCTTCGCAATGAGATCTATAAAAACAGAGGAAACGGAGTAAGATTACAATGCTTAGTAAGTTTTAAGCCAGTGTCAACAGATACCATAATTATACTAGTTGTTCGTATTTTTATTTCACTCTTCTTCGGATACCATCCTTTACCGAATGCAATCTTATATACATGGCAGAAAACTTTACATAAAGTGAGCTATGTGAAAGATATATCGTATGATTACTACCTCACATATCCCTGTACATTCATAGGAATAGTCTTCATAATTCTCGTATGTCCATACTCCTTATGATTAGTGCAAACAGCTCACATTATAACTTGGAGTACATACTTTTACTTTCGATTGAATCATATTTTTACCCGGACATAATCTCCACACGAAGTTATCGGGTCTTACCTGGACAAAATCCCCACACGTAGTCATCGGGTCTTTAGAGCTTGGATATAGTACGAGCACGAAGCTTACGGACATTAATCAGTGATAATATTCTCGCATAAAGCCTGCGGGGTTTTAACCCGGATATAGTACTGACACAAATGCCCTTCGGGACTTATCACATTTATACACTTTCACATCCATCACGTTGGCCACTCGGCCCTGTCACATATATACACTTTCACATTCATCACATCGGCCATTAGGCCTTATCACATATACACTTTCACATTCATCACATCGGCCATTAGGCCTTATCACATATATATACACTTTTACATTCATCACATCGGCCATTAGGCCTTATTACATATATACACTTTCACATTCATCACATCGGCCATTAGGCCTTATCACATATATATACACTTTCACATTCATCACATATATACACTTTCACATTCATCACATCGCCATTAGGCCTATCACATATATATACACTTTCACATTCATCACATCGGCCATTAGGCCCTATCACATATATACACTTTCATATTCATCACATCAGCCATTAGGCCTTATCACATATATACACTTTCATATTCATCACATCGGCCATTAGGCCTTATCACATATATACACTTTCACATTCATCACATCGGCCATTAGGCCTTATCACATATATACACTTCACATTCATCACATCGGCCATTAGGCCTTATCACATATATACACTTTCACATTCATCACATCGGCCATTAGGCCTTATCACATATATATACACTTTCACATTCATCACATCGGCCATTAGGCCTTATTACATATATACACTTTCACATTCATCACATCGGCCATTAGGCCTTATCACATATATATACACTTTCACATTCATCACATATATACACTTTCACATTCATCACATCGGCCATTAGGCCCTATCACATATATATACACTTTCACATTCATCACATCGGCCCCCTCCACTCGGTCCACATCACATCATCAAGGCCTTATCACATATATACACTTTCACATCCATCACATCGGCCATTAGGCCTTATCACATATATACATTTCACATTCTTCACATCGGCCATTAGGCCTTATCAATATATACACTTTCATATTCATCACATCGGCCATTAGGCCTTATCACATATATACACTTCACATTCATCACATCCGGCCATTAGGCCATACTATCATTTCATATTCGAATACTCATAAACTTACAATATCACGATTTAGAATTCAAGTATGGTTTAATCAATAGCTTATGAGCAACTAAAACAAGTTTATCAGGGTTCACAACATAATCTCAAATTCAGCACAAGCTGTTTTTCCTGAGCAATAGTCACTAAATTATTTATAACTGGAGATACAAAACTCCAAATCACTTTCCGTTAATTTTTCCTCAATAATACTCGTATATCTTCCATCCATAAAATTTCCAGAATTTTAGGTTTGGCCAATCAATACCAGATTTTTCTTAAAGTTTCCCCTGTTTCACTGTTTGACTAATCTGACCACTCTTCACTACGAATCAAATTTCTCATTTTACAGAATTCAAAATGTGTTGTATTTGATTTCATTTGAAACTAGACTCATTAAGGAGTCTAAGAATATAAATTTTATCTTATAACCATTTTTTACAATTTATAATGATTTTCTAAAAACAGAACAGGGATTTCGGAGTCATTCTGACACCGTCTCACACAACTTTAAATATCTCATTATGGAAATTCCTTTGCTTACACGGTTTCTTTATAAGAAACTAGACTCATTAAGATTTAATTCATGTCTCATTCAGCCTCTAATTCAAGTCCATAAATTTATGGTGATTTCTAAAGTCACGTTACTGCTGCTGTCCGAAGCAGACTATTTCAAATTACCCTTAAATTCCAAGCTCAAACACTTAAGAACTTACCATTTGAGCTTAGAACATATCATGGCCACATCTTATCTTATTAAATCAACTCATCATGTCCTATTATAATTGAATTTACTCAACGTTTAAACACTTAAAACTTACCTCGGATTGGTCGAACAATTTCGGCGGCTATTCGATCACTTTTTCCCTTCCCTTATCCAACTTTGGTCCTCTAAGCTCTTGAGCTTAATTTAACAAATAAATTGATTTAATCATTTGAGCATCAAAAGAGGAACTCAAGGTTCTTAGCCCATATATACATGCATTAGACATTAAAGTCACATACATATGAAATCTTAAATCAATTCAACATATTAGCCCACACTCTCTTTTAGCCGATTGTCTAAGCCAAGATAAAGCATCAATATGCTTGCCTCTAGCCGAATACATGCAACACCAATCTTCTTCCTATGCCAATATGCATATCTATGTTGAGGCCGATTATATGCTTAATACTTCTACAAGTATAGTTACTTGTATTGCTTATATATCATTTTGTTTCAAGTTCAAAACTCGGCTAATACGCATATATACACTAGTAATCAATACTAACATTTTGCACTTCACCTTACTACCATTTTACATCTACTTTCTACCATGGCCGAATGCATCAAGACACCATACCATTCAATTTTGGTCATGGGTTACACAAAGAACTTAATGTCTAACTCAAAAATGCCAAAAAGAAAATCCAAGAGTCATCAATCACCATCACATGTATCATTACAAAGCTTTACACTTAGCATGCAAATGACATCAACACAAATCCACCTTAGCCGAAACTTAACTCATCTTCATGCCTCATCACCACAACATCAAACATCAACCAAGAAGACAACACCCATGGCCGAATATCATCTCCATCTCATAGCAAAGATTTAAACCATGGCTAGGTAGAACTCAAACTAACAACTAAGAACATGCATGAATCTCAAGGACAACATCAAACATACCTTAGTCTAGCAAACCACCATAGCCGATTTTCTCAAGCTCTTCCCCTTCCTTTCTTTCCTCTATTCGGCCAAAGATGTTCAAGAATGAACACTTTTTTTTTGTTTTCTTTCTTCAATTCACGGCAAAGGGGGGGGGGAAACATGGATGAGACAATTTTTTTCATCATCATTTACCTTTCCATTATTATTTTATTACCCATACTCCTTATTTTATTTTATTGTTTCCTCCCATGATGCACCAACACAACATGTCTATGACATGTTTTGCCCATCACCCTTTGTCCATCCTAATGTCATGGCCGCACTACTAGATGGGGGAAAAATTGACATGCAAGTCCCCCCTTTTTCAACATGCACTAATAGTCCTTATGTTTTGATCTATCACATTTCAAAATGTCACACATAAGTCCTATTGACTAATTCACATGAAATTTACTAAATCGAAGCTTAAAATTTTCACACATTTATTTAGACAATAAATATCATATTCAAATAATTTGGTGACTCGGTTTAGCGGTCCCGAAACCGCTTTCCGACTAGGGTCAAATTAGGGGTGTCACAACTCTCCCGCCCTTTAGGGATTTTCGTCCCCGAAAATTTCCACCGATGCATAGTTTAGGATAACGTCCTCTTATTGAATTATATTCATATAAACATTAGCTCATCGATAGCAATTGTAATTCATTATTGATTTCGCATCGATCTATAAAATCATTTTCTTATCTTAAAAAATACATAAACATTTCTACAAGTATGCACCAATATCTCATTTTCTTGATTTCATAAGCAATAATCACTTAACTTAATTCACAAATGCATTTCAAACACATATTAAGCACATATTAACATGTATAATTCACATCATCAACCACATATTTGTAACCCACATTTTCATTCATGAATAAGCTGTAACCTAACCGAAAGTACACATATACTCAAACATCCCAATAAATATCCTTTATAACTTTATCACATCTCAATATTCAACTTAACTCATTTCCAAAGAAAAGTCAACTTCCACGTACCTGAACATTTAGTTCATTTAGCACATTCAATCATAGTTAACGTTACCCGTATACAGTCGAATAGGCATAAAGCCTAATATAATACACTGGCATGAGATTTATTCTAGCGCATAACTCGTATATCCAAAATTATAAACATTCATCAAAAATTCTTTCAAACTTTCGAATGTCGAAACTTAATCAAAATAATTTCTTGAACAAGATTAACAAAATAGTGTCCATTCAGCAATAGCACATATAGCTCTTACAATGCCATATCCTAGATATGGTCTTACATATTCTCACATATCGAGCCGATGCCATGTCCCAGACATGGTCTTACACACTATCTCAAATCAATGCCTTCGTCCCAAACGAGGTCTTACATGAATTCCACTTCACACACTTAGTGCCCACTGACCGATCTCGCACTCATAGTGCTCGGTTAAAGGAATTCGCACACACACAGTGCCTCTAATTATTCACATACATAGTGCTCTTATTCATTCGTTAATACACATTGATATGACTTAACCAAGTCTATAAACATCATGTACGTACACTTTTAAACATATCATCTCATTTAAATTTGAATTTGTATAGTAATGAGCACTTAAACTTTGCTCAAATTACCGGTACGAAGCCTACTAGGCACGAAGGCCCGAATACACATCACCAGCATGATTACTCTTCGGGACCTAGCCCGGATATAACACCAGCACGAATACTCTTCGAGGTTTAGCACGGATATATTACTAGCACGAATGCTCTTCGGAACTTAGCCCGGATACATCACTAGCACGAATGCTCCTCGGGACTTAGCCCGGATATATCACTAGCACGAATGCTCCTCGGGACTTAGCCCGGATATATCACTAGCACGAATGCTCCTCGGGACTTAGCCCGGATATATCACTAGCACGAATGCTCCTCGGGACTTAGCCCGGATATATCACTCTCAATTCTCATGTACATATACACATATAGCAATACACATTAGTATATCATTTACATTACTTGAATGCAAACACAACATGCTTATCGACCATTCAACTTCCAGTTCCATAGCCACATACAAAAATCACATTTATAGTCATAACACTCTTTCAAAATTGCATCACTTATACCCTTATAATTCAATCCAAATCGAAATTCAAATACGAGTACATGATACGTACCTGATCAACTTAATAATTTAGGCATATCTAAGTGAAGTTATATCGCAAATTCTCATAGTCAGAAGCTTGCTACAGCTCGATCGGGATCAAGATTCATTGCAATACAGCAAACACATTTTAATAGCCAAAAATCATCACACTATCATTTTATCACTTTATGGCATGTATAAATAGACTCACGCGTGCTACGTTAGTCCTAGAATCGACTAAACCGTAGCTCTGATACCAATAAAATGTAACACCCCTATCCCGTGACCGTCGCCGGAATAGGTAAGGGGTATTACCGGGCTTGTAACTCATGTCAGAACCGTAAAATTTTGAACTTTTTCTTGAAATAAAGGTCATTCATTTAGATAAGTACTAAGCACGGCCAGGGATAAAATTTAAACTTCTCTAAGTAAACATTCAAAAGATGCCATTTTCGCATGGCTTATATACATTAACCAAAATATTCTTCTGCCACTAGTCTATTTTATACATGCCATAAGATAATCCAAAACATAGCAGTACCAAACAGTGGATAGTGATAGTGTGACTAGTTGCTGACGATCCCCGAGCCTGTAGCTTCGCAATGAGATCTATAAAACAGAGGAAACAGAGTAAACAGAGTAAGCATTACAATGCTTAGTAAGTTTTAAGCAGTGTCAACAGATAACCATCAAATTATAACATAGTTGTTCGTATTTTTATTTCACTCTTCCTTCGGGCATACCATCAATTTACCGAACATGCACATCTCATCATATACAATAGGCAGATAAACTTTCACATAAAAGTGAGCTCATGTGACATAGATATATCGTATGATTTCACATAACCTCTCACACTGATCCGATGTCACATAATCATAGGAATAGTCTCATAGATTGCTCTCGTATGCATCACATAACTACCTTATGATTTAGTGCAAATCAAGCTCACATATAAACTTGGAGTACATACCTATTTAACCTTTCGCATTGAATATATTTATAAGCAATTCTTATTATGAAGTCTTACCCGGACATAATCTCCACACGAAGTTATCGGGTCTTACCCGGACAAAATCCCCACACGTAGTCATCGGGTCTTTAAAGCTCGGATATAGTACGAGCACGAAGCTTACGGACATTAATCAGTGATAATATTCTCGCATGAAGCCTGCGGGGTTTTAACCCGGATATAGTACTGACACAAATGCCCTTCGGGACTTATCACATTTATACACTTTCACATCCATCACGTTGGCCACTCGGCCCTGTCACATATATACACTTTCACATTCATCACATCGGCCATTAGGCCTTATCACATATATACACTTTCATATTCATCACATCGGCCATTAGGCCTTATCACATATATACACTTTCACATTCATCACATCGGCCATTAGGCCTTATCACATATATACACTTTCACATTCATCACATCGGCCATTAGGCCTTATCACATATATACACTTTCACATTCATCACATCGGCCATTAGGCCATACTATCATTTCATATTCGAATACTCATAAACTTACAATATCACGATTTAGAATTCAAGTATGGGTTTAATCAATAGCTTATGAGCAACTAAAACAAGTTTATCAAGGTTCACAACATAATCTCAAATTCAGCACAAGCTGTTTTTCCTGAGCAATAGTCACTAAATTATTTATAACTGGAGCTACAAAACTCCAAATCACTTTCCGTTAATTTTTCCTGAATATAGACTCGTATATCTTCCATCCATAAAATTTCCAGAATTTTAGGTTTGGCCAATCAATACCAGATTTTTCTTAAAGTTTCCCCTGTTTCACTATTTGACTAATCTGACCACTCTTCACTACGAATCAAATTTCTCATTTTACAGAATTCAAAATGTGTTGTATTTGATTTCATTTGAAACTAGACTCATTAAGGAGTCTAAGCATATAAATTTTATCTTATAACCATTTTTTTACAATTTATAATGATTTTCTAAAAACAGAACAGGGGATTTCGGAGTCATTCTGACACCGTCTCACACAACTTTAAATATCTCATTATCGGAAATTCCTTTGCTTACACGGTTTCTTTTATAAGAAACTAGACTCATTAAGATTTAATTTCATGTCTTATTCAGCCTATAATTCAAGTCCATAAATTTATGGTGATTTTCTAAAGTCACGTTACTGCTGCTGTCCGAAGCAGACTATTTCAAATTACCCTTAAATTCCCAAGCTCAAACACTTAAGAACTTACCATTTGAGCTTAGAACATATCATGGCCACATCTTATCTTATTAAATCAACTCATCATGTCCTATTATAATTGAATTTACTCAACGTTTAAACACTTAAAACTTACCTCGGATGTGGTCGAACAATTTCGGCGGCTATTCGATCACTTTTTCCCTTCCCTTATCCAACTTTGGTCCTCTAAGCTCTTGAGCTTAATTTAACAAATAAATTGATTTAATCATTTGAGCATCAAAAGAGGAACTCAAGGTTCTTAGCCCATAAATACATGCATTAGACATTAAAGTCACATACATATGAAATCATAAATCAATTCAACATATTAGCCCACACTCTCTTTTAGCCGATTGTCTAAGCCAAGATAAAAGCATCAATATGCTTGCCTCTAGCCGAATACATGCAACACCAATCTTCTTCCTATGGCCGAATATGCATATCTATGTTGAGGCCGATTATATGCTTAATACTTCCTACAAGTATAGTTACTTGTATTGCTTATATATCATTTTGTTTCAAGTTCAAAACTCGGCTAATACGCATATATACACTAGTAATCAAATACTAACATTTTGCACTTCACCTTACTACCATTTTACATCTACTTTCTACCATGGCCGAATGCATCAAGACACCATACCATTCAATTTTGGTCATGGGTTACACAAAGAACTTAATGTCTAACTCAAAAATGCCAAAAAGAAAATCCAAGAGTCATCAATCACCATCACATGTATCATTACAAAGCTTTACACTTAGCATGCAAATGACATCAACACAAATCCACCTTAGCCGAAACTTAACTCATCTTCATGCCTCATCACCACAACATCAAACATCAACCAAGAAGACAACACCCATGGCCGAATATCATCTCCATCTCATAGCAAAGATTTAAACCATGGGCTAGGTAGAACTCAAACTAACAACTAAGAACATGCATGAATCTCAAGGACAACATCAAACATACCTTAGTCTAGCAAACCACCATAGCCGATTTTCTCAAGCTCTTCCCCTTCCTTTCTTTCCTCTATTCGGCCAAAGATGTTCAAGAATGAACACTTTTTTTTTTGTTTTCTTTCTTCAATTCACGGCAAAGGGGGGGGGAAACATGGATGAGACAATTTTTTTCATCATCATTTACCTTTCCATTATTATTTTATTACCCATACTCCTTATTTTATTTTATTGTTTCCTCCCATGATGCACCAACACAACATGTCTATGACATGTTTTGCCCATCACCCTTTGTCCATCCTAATGTCATGGCCGGCCACTACTAGATGGGGGGAAAAATTGACATGCAAGTCCCCCCTTTTTCAACATGCACTAATAGGTCCTTATGTTTTGATCTATCACATTTCAAAAATGTCACACATATGTCCTATTGACTAAATTCACATGAAATTTACTAAATCGAAGCTTAAAATTTTCACACATTTATTTTAGACAATAAATATCATATTCAAATAATTTGGTGACTCGGTTTAGCGGTCCCGAAACCGCTTTCTGACTAGGGTCAAATTAGGGGTGTCACATCACCTAAACATCTTCAAGTCAGATTTGCATAAATTTTTCGAACTCACTCACTTTTGAATTTAATGCTTTAGCTATTTTCTAAACTTTTTCCATGAAGTTAATGTGACTTCTTTCTCCCAAATTAAATCTGTTTTCCAGAAGCATTTGTTGTTTCTTGAAAATAGATTCATATCTCGCCTTATCTTCTACGAAATGGAACTTGTTTTGTGGTTCTTCAAGTTGAATAGTGGATTATGTTTTTTTTAGACGTGTTGATAACTTGAGATTTGACATAAGATGACAACAGGTAATAATTACCCAAAATCTAGTCAGAAATAATTCGACATTAACAATTCATGTATAAAATAGATAAGCAAATTAAATCTAGTTAAAATTTTTAGGTGTTTGCGAATCGAGGACTACCAATGGAGAATCTGCGAACTTTAGGTGGTAGGGAATTTAGTGGTTGATAAGTTATAAATATAACATATTTTAATCCCATTCTTAATCCTTTCAATTCATGTTTTTATACTTAGGAGAGCATTTGGGAGCGGAATGAGAAAAACAGAGCCAAAATTAGGAAATAGAGCTATTTTCTGGAGCCACTTTGCCTGGGCATTTCCACACGGGCTGGGCACACGCCAGTGTGAGCCACCCGGGCTAGACACACGCCTATGTGTCAGCCTGTGTCGATTTCGCATGTTACTTCCCAAATATGTGGAAAAACCCAATTTTTAGGCTTTCTGAGCATTCTAAAGTCTATAAATACCAATTAGAAGAATACATAAAGGGTTAATAAGAGAAGATCGAAGAAAACACTCAAAGAACACCATCGAAATCAACTCAAAAGAGGATCTCCATCAAGATCGAAGATCTCCTTTTAATTTCTTTTGAAGTTTTATTGAGCTTCTTTATGTCTTGTGGTTATTCTGACTTTGAGATGTTTCTATTTAGGATTATGAACTATAATTCCCTAGATACCTAGGGAGGATGAAACCTATGATGAACCCTTTTATTTAATTTCTATTTTTACGCGATAATTACTTGATTCTTGCTCTCAATTGTGTATGCTTATTTCTTGTTTTAATATTTTCCGGATATTAATTCATGTTTAATATGTATGTGTTATTTCTTGTTTTAATATTTCTGGGATATTAATTCATGTTTAATGTGCTTAATTCAGTGGAACAAAAGTCACTGTTTAAGAGTAGATCTAGCATAATTGTGTGGAGTTGCATGCAATCCTAGAAATAGAATGACTTAAATCTACCGAATTAGAGTCAAATCTAATAGGGGAATCCATAAATCCAGTTAATGCGACAATAGGGGTTTTGATTAGAAAGATATTTCAATTAATCAACTTAGAGTCTGTTATTTTTACTCTCGAAAGAGATATTAACATATTTTAGGGATTTCTATGGATCAAGACACAATAAAGCGTTTAATTCAAATTCATAATAAAAGGTGAAGTCTAGGTGGATTCTTTCCTAGGTACTGTCTATCTCTTTGGTTAATATTCGATTATTTCTTTGATTCTTTCTCTGTTGCGTTCTTAGTTAAATTAGTTTAGTAAATTTAGATTAAAACACATCACTCCCAATTGTCAGCTAAATAATAGAAAATCGATAATTACTAATACTTTTAGTCCTTGTGGATACAAAATTATCTACTCACCGAAGTTATAATATTGTTCGATAGGTGCGCTTGCCTTTGTCGTATTTATAGTTAGTTCAGTGACCATTAAATTTTTGGCGTTGTTATGGGGGACTAAAATATTAGGAACAATTTATTTTTATTATAATTTTTGTTTTTACTTTAATTTTTACTTTTTAATTTTTCTTCTATTTGCTTCTAGTAGGTTTCTTTAGTTTATGACTAGAAGAAACCTGTCGAGACCAATACTATTTGATAGTGAAATTGAAAGTACAACTCGTAGAAACTGTAGAGAAGCAAGGCAGAGTCGAGAAAATTTAGTTGACGAATAAGAGGACATTGTTATTACTGAGGAGATGGGTGATAAGCAGAATAATCAACTACCTCTTGTAGTTGTTACAGATCTAGATCCTGTTCCTCGTACTATGTATGATTATCCAAGCCCACTCTAACTGGGGCTGAATCGAGTATTGTGAGACCCACCATTGCTACAAATAATTTTGAACTGAAGCCAAACACTATTCAGATGATACAATAGTTTTTTCAGTTCGATGGTTTGCAAGACGAATATCCAAATACCCATTTAGCCAATTTTTTGGAAATCTATGACACTTTCAAGATTAATGGTGTCATTAATGATGCCATTCGCTTACAGTTATTTCCTTTCTCGTTGAGGAAAAAAACTAAACAATGGTTGAACTCTTTACCAAAAGGTTTTATCACTACATGGGCTCAAATGACCGAGAATTTCCTTCTAAAGTACTTCCCACTGGCTAAGACAGCCAAGTTGAGGAATGATATCTCTTTCTTTGTCCAGATTGATTTAGAGACTATATATGATGCATGGGAGAGGTACAAGGATTTATTGAGAATGTGCCCTCACCATGGGTTACCCTTACGGTTACAGGTTCAAACCTTTTACAATGGTTTGAATCCCTCAACAAGGCAGTTAATTGATGCAGCAGCTGGTGGTACACTTAACAATAAAACACCCGAAGTGACTTATGAATTTATTGTGGAGATGTCACTAAATAATTATCAGTGGCAAGTCATTAAGACGAAGCCGATGAAAGCAGCCGGTGTTTTCAACTTAGATGTAGTCACCATGTTATCAATCCAGGTAGAAATTTTATATAAACAAATTGATGGTTTATATGTTTCTACCCAGATACATCCAGTGATGCAACGCGATACAAATGGAGGAGGAATGAATAATCCAAAACGTTACCCTTCTTTCCTAGCACAGAGAACAAACAAATCAATTATATGGGTAATAATTCTAGGTCACAAAATAACTCTTATATTAATTACTATAATACAGGTAGGAGGAACCATCCCAATTTCTCTTTGGGTGGTCAAGGAAATCTAAGAGTACAACCCCTTCTGGGTTTCCAACAACAACCTTACTAGTAAGAGAAAAAGCTGGATCTTGAGGACATATTGACAAAGTTTATCTTTGTGACAGCCCAAAGTTGACCCTAGTCGGGAAGTGGTTTCGGGACCGCTAAACCGAGTCACCGAAATGTTTGAATGTGATACTTATTGTCTAGAATATGTAATTATGAATGTGTGAAAATCTCAAGCTTCAATTTGGTTGATTTCATGTGAATTTAGTCAATAGGACTTATGTGAGAAAATTCAAAAATGTGATAGGTCAATGTGTGAGGACCTATTAGTGATGTGGACAAAGGGGGGGACTTGCATGTCAAATTTCCCCCCCTAATGAGTAGTGGCCGGCCATGACAAAGAATGATGGGCAAAACATGTCATGAAACATGTTTTGTTAGTGGAAGAATAAAATAAGAAGTATGGGTAATAAAGAAATGGAAAACAAAAAAAAAATGTGTGTGTGTAGTGTTTGTCCCCCCCCCCATTGCCGTGAGCTCAAGAGAAGAAAGGAGAAAAGTTTGTGTTCATCCTTTCTCACCTCCATTTTAGCCTAAATTAGAAAGAAAAACAAAGAAAAAAATTTCTCATCCTTTGGTTCATCCTTGGCCAAAAATTTTAAGGAGGAAAGAAGAAGAAAGGTGAAGAGATTCGGCCATGCATGTAGCTAGGCCAAGGTATGTTTAATGATGTTCCATGAGATGCATGCATGTTTTAGTTGTTAGCTTGAGTTCTACCTAGCCCATGGTCTAAATCTTGCTATGTGATGGAAATGGCACTTGACCATGGATGCATCATTCTTGGTTGGTGTTTGATGTTGTGGTGATGAGGCATGAGGATGAGTTAAGATTCGGCCTAGGTGGGGGTTGTGTTAATGCCATTGCATGCAAAATATGAAGCTTGTTAATGATGCATGTGATGATGGCTTGATGATTCTTGAACCTCCTTTTTAGCATTTTTGTGTGAGCACATATGTGCATTGGTTGCTAAAGGGAGAAGAATCGGCTAGCAAGATGTGTGCTAAGGCCGAATGTAACTTTGCATGTTGATGAGCAATGCATGTGTTAAATCGATGAAAAGGGGGAGGATGCTTTACTAGTGTGTATATGTGTGTATTAAGTGTTGAAATCGACCCCAAAAATGGACATGCATATTCGGCCAAGGGGAAAGAAATTAGCTAATATGTTGTGTTGATGCATGATTTTTGCATGTATGAGACTTTAATGTCTAATGTATGAATATGGGCTAAGTGCCTTGTGTTCATCTTTTGATGCCTAAATGATGAAATCAATTTATTTGTTTGATTAAGCTCAAGAGCAAAGGGGAAATAAATCCGATAAAGGGAAGGAAAAAGTGGTCGAATAGTTAGCGGGATCGTTCGACAACACCCGAGGTAAGTTCTTGAGTAAGAGAGCTTAAATTTCGATGTGATTAAATCATGCTCTATGTGTGGCTATTGAGCCGAATGTGCAAGGACAATATGTGCCTTGTGTTTGAGTTTCGTAAACGAAAATGAAATATGAATGGGCTATGAATTATTGTTAGATGTGCATGATTAATTGAATGCTGTCCGGGCTAAGTCCCGAAGGCTTTGTGCTAAGTGAATATATCCGGATTATGATCCGAAGGCCTTTGTGCGAGATACTAAATCCGGGTTAAGTCCCGAAGGCATTCGTGCGAGTTATTAAATCCGGGTTAAGTCCCAAAGGCATTCGTGCGAGTTATTAAATCCGGGTTAAGTCCCGAAGGCATTCGTGCGAGTTGTTAAATCCGGGTTAAGTCCCGAAGGCATTCGTGCGAGTTATTAAATCCGGGTTAAGTCCCGAAGGCATTCGTGCGAGTTATTAAATCCGGGTTAAGTCCCGAAGGCATTCGTGCGAGTTATTAAATCCGGGTTAAGTCCCGAAGGCATTCGTGCGAGTTATTAAATCCGGGTTAAGTCCCGAAGGCATTCGTGCGAGTTGTTAAATCCGGGTTAAGTCCCGAAGGCATTGTGTGAGTTACTAAAACCGGGCTATGTCCCGAAGGCATTTGAACGAGGAGCTATATCCGGTTAAATCCCGAAGGTACGTGATTTGGTAATGAATGAGCTTGCTGTAAAATTTCAGCGAATACTCGAAAAACATCCCAATATGGGGATATGTTACGTATGTGTTATATATTAATCGAGCCCTTACAAATAAATGTTCGCTCAGTTGATAAACGAGCTACCGGCCTTCGGCCAAGTTAGTTTATTGTGTATGTACATAAGGGTTGTTAATGTTGTGAAGCAAGTTTGATATCGGTAAATTGCGTATTATGAAATATTCCGTTTAGCTAAATGTGTGCTATTATTTGTGCATGCTGGAATTCCTTGCTCAAACTTACTAAGCATAAATTGCTTACTCGTTACATTGCTCCTCTGTTTTATAGATTTTTGGTTCTCCAGCTATCGGACTCGGGATCTTGAAGTCGAAGTCGCCCACACTATCAAAGGCTCTTTTGGGTACTATTTTGGTTGAATTTTGATATGGCATGTATAGGACTACCCATCGTTGTCTTTCGAGTACTTTATGAAATGTATAAGTGTACAGCCATGCGAAAATGGCTTGTAGAAGTGGAGTATGGCATTAGACATGCGTATTTATGAATGTATAGATGGTTTCATGATGTAACTATAGTTGGAATGGAAGTGTTGAGCAAATGACCAGCCACTAGAATGGCTAAGTATGATCATATGTGGGCTTATGTATGACAAGCCTAGTTGGTCCATGAAACCCCAATTAGGTAAGGTTTACTTTGAAAACAGAAGCTGATAGCAGCAGTGGTGGATTGGAAAAATCACAAGAATTCGTAGGAGTGGAATTAAATAGTGAATAAATTATGTAATCGAACCTTGATGAATCTACTTTCATATGGAAGTAACGAAACAATCATAGGAACAGTACAGTAAGAGATATTCGGGTTCTTGTGGAACAGGGCCAGAACAGTTTCTGGATTCCCTGTTCCGACTTTGGAAATTCACTATAAATTGACCAGAGATAATTAGGGGTCATACCATATATGTATGGATTCCTCTCTGAGTCTAGTTTCCATAGAAACAAACGGCATCAGTATTGAAGCTCTGTGCAGAGAGATATCCAAGTTGTAATGGGAAAAGGTCAGTGTAGTCGACCCCTGTAACATGGGAGACTTTGACTAATAAACTGTACTAATTGGCCCGACCAAAAATTCTAGAAAAAAATACATAGGTGGGACATGAGTCTAGTTTCAGGGAAAAATCACAAAACTGATTTTGAGTTGTGAAACTCAAGATATGATTTTTGAAGACTAG